>NC_057800.1:116074475-116079964 GCF_018294505.1 Triticum aestivum
ACGTCCGGAACCGGGAAAACTTCCCCGGATGTTTTTCCCCCCTAACCAGTACCCCCTCATACCACGTTAGGGCACGCCTAGCATCACTTCTTGACATGTCATGCATCGATATGCATCTATTTACTTGTATTCATTGTTTCTTCCCCCTCTTCTCTCCGGTAGACTACGAGACCGACGCTGCTGCTGGCCAGTTCGACTACGGTGTTGACGACCCCTCTCTCTTGCCAGAGCAACCAGGCAAGCCCCCCCCCCCTTGATCACCAGATATCGCCTATTCTACTCTATACTGCTTGCATTAGAGTAGTGTAGCATGTTACCGCTTTCGTTAATCCTATTCTGATGCATAGCCTGACATTGTCGCTACATCTGTTGATACCTTGCCTGCAATCCTAAATGCTTAGTATAGGATGCTAGTTTATCATCATTGGCCCTACATTCTTGTCTGTCTGCCTTGCTATACTATTGGGCCGTGATCACCTGGGAGGTGATCACGGGTATATACTATACATACTACATACTACACAGATGGTGACTAAAGTCGGGTCAGCTCGAAGAGTACCCGCGAGTGATCCACGGATTGGGGGCTGAAAGGACCTTTGTCCCGACGGCCCTCTGTGTGGCTCTTTGTGGCGGAGCGACAGGGCAGGTTGAGACCGCCTAGGAGAGAGGTGGGCCTGGCCCTGTTCGGCGTTCGCGGATACTTAACACGCTTAACGAGATCTTGGTATTTGATCTGAGTCGGCTACGAGCCTATACGCACTAACCATCTATGTGGGAGTAGTTATGGGTATCCCGACGTCGTGGTATCAGCCGAAGCACTTCAGACGTCAGCGACGGAGCGGCGCGCGCCGAATTGGACTGGAACGCCACTAGGCTAGGTCTGCTTTCGGCCGCCCTCGCAACGTGCAGGTGTGCTATGGGCGATGGGCCCAGACCCCTGTGCGCTTAGGTTTAGACCGGCGTGCTGGCCTCTCTGTTGTGCCTAGGTGGGGCTGCGACGTGTTGATCTTCCGCGGCCGGGCATGACCCAGGAAAGTGTGTCCGGCCAAATGGGATCGAGCGTGTTGGGTTATGTGGTGCACCCCTGCAGGGAAGTTAATCTATTCGAATAGCCGTGATCTTCGGTAACAGGACGACTTGGAGTTGTACCTTGACCTTATGACAACTAGAACCGGATACTTAATAAAACACACCCTTCCAAGTGCCAGATACAACCGGTGGTCGCTCTACCTCAGGGATATGAGGAGGGGATCGCCGGGTAGGATTATGCTATGAGATGCTACTTGGAGATGCTACTTGGAGGACTTCGACCTACCCTCTTCTACCTGTTGCAAGACGAAGGTGACCAGAAGCGTAGTCTTCGATAAGACTAGCTATCCCCCCTCTTATTCTGGCATTCTGCAGTTCAGTCCACTGATATGGCCCCCTTACACATATACCCATGCATATGTAGTGTAGATCCTTGCTTGCGAGTACTTTGGATGAGTACTCACGGTTGCTTTCTCCCCCCTTTTCCCCCTTTCCTTTCTTTCTGGTTGTCGCAACCAGATGCTGGAGTTCAGGAGCCAGACGCTACCGTCGACGACGACCCCTACTACACCGGAGGTGCCTACTACTACGTGCTGCCCGCTGACGACGACCTGGAGTAGTTTAGGAGGATCCCAGGCAGGAGGCCTGCGCCTCTTTCGATCTGTATCCCAGTTTGTGCTAGCCTTCTTAAGGCAACTTGTTTAACTTATGTCTGTACTCAGATATTGTTGCTTCCGCTGACTCGTCTATGATCGAGCACTTGTATTCGAGCCCTCGAGGCCCCTGGCTTGTATTATGATGCTTGTATGACTTATTTTATTTGTAGAGTTGTGTTGTGATATCTTCCCGTGAGTCCCTGATCTTGATCGTACACATTTGCGTGCATGATTAGTGTACGATTGAATCGGGGGCGTCACAAGTTGGTATCAGAGCCGACTGCCTATAGGAATCCCCTTTCCAACTCCTTGGCCGAAGTCGAGTCTAGACGTTACAAAAACTTTTACTAACTTGGCTGTGAGCCTTACGGGCCCACGTCACCATCGGGTGGTACTAGGATCTTTTACTCCTCGACCTTTGTTCTGGGACTCTGAACTCTTTTCTACTCGGGTTAAACGAATTTACTAACTCTAACATTAGGATCCCGTTACCACGTTCACCCCAAAGTTGGATAAGCCATAGTTATTCTGCAGGATAGCATTTTGAATAGTGCCCGTGTTGTCATTGACTCCATTGAAACATCTTTGTTTTCAGATGGAACCCGCGAGGCAGGTCGTGCGCCACACTGCGGCCATTGGTGCCTCAGGATCACCTGCTGTGCTAGCTGATATGATGACCTATCTGGGTTATCGCTGGCACCCTGAGTACACCGTCTACGAGGAGTACCAGGACTTTAACCAGGAGCAGTACCGTGCCATCGTCCACCTCTACTCTCGGGAGTATGAGTCCACTACCGTGCTGCACACCGCTCATGGTGTTGGAGTGACCATCGAGATGGCAGTCCACGATGCAGCTCATGCTGCTCTGACACGTCTTCGTGGAGAGTATCAGGCATTGGACACTTCCCCTTTCAGGCACATTCCTATCGCATCTGACGTTGGTGCGGAGGGATACTACACTGCCGCCTACTCCACCGTCACCCGAGAGCCTTTCCACCATCAGCGCCTGGTTCTGCATGCTGATGGGCTGGACCGAGCTAACAGAGCTCTTCGCCACGAGTTGTACACCACTCGTCAGCACCTTTACAGGGCTCTGACGCGGTTGCACCCCTTTGTCCGGTCCGGACAGCTGTCGCGTTCTGCGATCTACCCAGCCAGGACCGTGATGCCCCACGGTGTCGGATGGCCAGAGGTGGGAGGCTACTCTCCCGCACTTGGTCCTCTTCTGCCACCTGAGCGTCGGGTTCTACACCAGAGTATCCGCGGCCCCCAGGCCACTGACGTGGAGGACTATCCGTTGCCTCACTACCAGCTGTCAGGTTACAGCTACCTTCACAGTACCTCCTGGGACTGATGTAGTCTTGCTCATTAGTTTTAGATGCACTCGCGAGCCTGCGTGCCGCCTATGATGACTTAGTCTATGTACGGAACTCTGTGTACTGAACTCTATGTCCGACCCCTTTTGTAAGATATGCCGACTATCTATGTGGTATCTGTCGTGCTCCTTTCATTATGCATGTTTCATCATGAATGACTCTTGTCTATGCAAATTCTCAATACTGAACTACCCCTGTTAAATATTAGCAGGATGGTTAGACCAGCTGGTCGTGGTCGTGGTGGCAACTTCCCACCACCGCCTGAGTACATGGCTGGTATGATCCAACAGCTTGAGATGAATCGCCAGTTCATGGAAAACATGATGGCTCAGTTTCCTCGCCCCAATATGAACCAGCATCCAAACACAACAACTCTGCAGGATTTCATACGCCTCAACCCAAGTGTGTACTGCAGCTCAACCCAGCCGCTGGATGCTGATGACTGGCTCCGTGACATCACCTATGAGATGGAGTCTGCTGATGTAGCCCCTGCCAGCTATGTCACTTTTGCTTCCTTCTTCCTGAAGGGACCCGCAGCTCAATGGTGGGACAGCCATAGGCGTACTCTACCAGTTGGGACAATCATCTCCTGGCCAGACTTTCAGGCTGCCTTCCGTGCCCGCTTCATTCCTCAGGGAATCATGGACAGGAAGAAGCGTGAGTTTCGCAACCTCACCCAAGGCAACAAGACTGTTGAAGCTTATCAGCGGGAGTTTCTGGACTTGTCTCGCTATGCTGAAGAAGACATTGCAACTGATGCTCGCAGACAGGAGAAGTTCCGTGAAGGCCTTCAAGCTGACATCAAGCTCACACTTCTAGTGCATGACTTTGCCGATTTCGCCACCTTGGTGAACAAGGCCATCAATGTCGAGACTGGTCTGCAAGAACACCAGAGCTCTCAAAGGCGCAACCGTGACACGGGCTCATCTTCGGGCCCGCCCTCGCAGAAGCGTAAGATATGGATCCCGAACAGCATGTACCGTCCAACTGCACCTGCCCCAAGGCAGTCTTATGCTGCACCTCGTCTGCCGGCTGCTCCAACCGGGCAGCCAAGGCTTCCAGCTCCACCACCCCAAGCTCCTGTTCCTACCCCCGAGAATGGGTTGTGTTTCAGGTGCGGACAACCAGGGCACCGTGCTAGGGAATGCAACCAGAAACAGAATCAACTGGCCCTTCCAGCAACTGGCCGTGGGAACAACCAGGCCCGCAACAACAATGCCAAGTCTTATGGCCGTGTTCATGCCAACCACATTGATCTGAATGAAGCTCGAGACCAGCCTGCTACTGTGATGGGTACACTCCTCGTAAATTCAGTACCAGCATCTGTTTTATTTGATACAGGAGCATCACATTCATTCATGTCAGAAGATTTTGCATTCATGCATGGCATTAAAAGTGAAGACATGAACGCTTCTCTATTAGTGCACACCCCTGCGGGCCAATGTCGAACCTCCATGATTTGCAACGACGTCCCTGTAGAAATTGAAGGACTGGAATTCCTTGTCTCTCCCATCGTACTGAAGTCCTGTAGCATTGATCTCATTCTGGGAATGGATTGGTTAAAGGCGCATACCGCTTCTATCATTTGCGCCACCAAGACCGTCCATCTGCTACACCCTTCTGATGAAATAATTAGCTACGATGCTCATCTGGTTCGGAATGCCGAGGCCAGACTTTATGCCTTAAACGCATTGAACGTTGCACCACTTGAGGGCATTGAAAACATTCCCGTCGTGTGTGAATTCCTAGACGTCTTTCCTGAAGAACTCCCAGGGATTCCCCCTGCTAGAGCTGTCGAATTCGTCATCGACTTGAAACCAGGCACCACTCCTATAGCCAAGAGACCCTACAAGATGCCGCCGCATGAACTCCTTGAGCTTAAGGAGGAAATCGATAAATCTCTTCAAAGTGGTTTCATTCGCCCAAGTTGCTCTCCTTGGGGAGCACCTTCTCTCTTTGTCAAGAAGAAAGATGGGACAAACCGATTGGTCCAAGACTACCGTCCTATAAATCAAGCTACCATTCAGAATAAGTATCCTCTTCCTCGGATCAATGATCTGTATGATCAATTGGCTGGATCATCAGTGTTCTCTAAACTCGACTTGAGGTTGGGTTACCACCAGATCCGTGTTCGTGAGGAAGATATCCCCAAGACCGCCTTTGTGACTCGCTATGGTTCATACGAGTACACCGTCATGTCTTTCGGCTTAACCAATGCTCCAGCCACCTTCTCTCGCCTGATGAACTATATATTCATGGATTACCTCGACAAGTTCGTCGTGGTTTATCTGGATGATATTCTGGTATTTTCCAAGAACGAAGAGGAACATGCTGAACATCTTCGCCTCGTGCTGGAAAAGCTACGAGAGCATCAACTTTATGCCAAGTTCTCCAAATGTGAATTCTGGCTTCCCGAAGTAACCTATCT